>NC_041396.2:98845132-98847632 GCF_900747795.2 Erpetoichthys calabaricus | reverse complement strand
CCTGAAGGACATGCTGCACGGAGCTTCGCATACTTAAAAGCTCAAAGGGCACGTATTGATTTTTTTTATCTGTCTCTCGCTATCTCTCTCTATCTCTCTCTCTCTCTCTTCCTGCTCCTGACAGAGGGGGTGTGAGCTGCCGCCTTCAACAGCTTGTACCGCGGTGCTTCGCATACTTAAAAGCCAAAAAGCCGTATTGATTTTTTTTTTGACTGCTTGCTTTGCACTCCTTTGAAAAGGAAGATATGTTTGCATTCTTTTAATTGTGAGACAGAACTGTCACCTCTGTCTTGTCATGGAGCACAGTTTAAACTTTGAAAAAGAGACAAATGTTTTGTTTGCAGTGTTTGAATAACGTTCCTGTCTCTCTACAACCTCCTGTGTTTCTGCGCAAATCTGTGACCCAAGCATGACATTCTAAAAATAACCATATAAACATATGGTTTCTACTTCGCGGATTTTCCTATTTCGCGGGTGGCTCTGGAACGCAATCCCCGCGATGGAGGAGGGATTACTGTATATATATATATATGTATATATATATATATTATATATATATATATGTGTATATATATATATATATATATTATATATATATATATATATGTGTATATATATATATAATATATATATGTGTATATATATATTATATATATATGTGTGTATATCTATAATAATAAAAGGCAAAGCCCTCACTGACTGACTCACTCACTGACTGACTGACTGACTGACTCATCACTAATTCTCCAACTTCCCGTGTAGGTGGAAGGCTGAAATTTGGCAGGCTCATTCCTTACAGCTTACTTACAAAAGTTAGGCAGGTTTCATTTCGAATTCAAAGCGTAATGGTCATAACTGGAACATATTTTTTGTCCATACACTGTAATGGAGAGGCGGAGTCACGTATCGCGTCATCACGCCTCCTACTAATCACGTGAACTAAAAACAAGGAAGAGATTTACAGCACGAGTCACACGCGGGAACGAAGGTAAATGACGTTAATTTTTGACTGTCTTTTAATACTGTGTAAGCATACATATTAACACATGTGCAATTAAACGTGTGCATTTACGGGGTGATTTCTCAGGCTTAAAAGCTCGCCTTTTACTAAAAAGGTAAATGCAAAACTATTTTCAATCAGTTTATTGAAACGCTCCCGTTAAGGATTGCAATAACATATTCGCGAGATAAAAGAACGAAGTAGGGGGAAATGGAGGAAGAGCCGGAAACAGCGAAGAGCAAAAAATTAATTAAACAATTGAGAACGGAGCGAGTGAAGCATACAAGCATGTTCATAAGGGAAACAAAGCACGGTGTAAAACGTAAGTTTAAATAAGTTTATAGAAACGCTCCCGCTGCGGATTGCAATAACATATTCGCGAGATAAAAGTTTAATGAGAAGACACGAGGTATAAACGAACCACACGCCGTAGCGCAACGTTAGGGGCAACAGTTTCAACCATTCTATGATCTGCTTCTCGCAACTGAAAGACGGCACATGGCGGATGTTAGCCGACTTGCTGACCGCAACGTTAGGGGGCTTCAACTATGGCGCTGACGCCACATCTCAGTGCCAACACTTGGCAGACTCTACTTAAAAGACACGCCCTCCTCACTGGACAGTTAAAAAGACCAATCAAACTAACGATGACATCAAGTATTACCCAATCAAAAGTAGGAAAGGAGGCATCTTCATAAAATGCGTGTGGGATGATTTGCATGACACGCTGCTTTAAAAAAAAAAATGATAAAAAAAATACGGGATAAATCCCATCCAGTATTGATTCAAAACGGGACGCGCAATTTTCATTCTCAAACGCGGCACGATTCCGTATTTTAAAGGACGGGTGGCAACCCTACAGTGCCAGGTAACCACCCATACAATCAGATTGTGATTCAGACTAGGAATGCAATCAATGTAATTACCCCGATCTACATACAAGGCGAAAGTCTTGCAACATTCAAAGATGATGGTTTGGGATAATTAGTACTTATTAAGTACACCATGCCACAAAAAAGAGCTTATGAAGCCTTGAACCGAAAAAAGCAAGATCTCAGAGATCGTAAAAAAAAAAAAAAAAGGAGGTAATGTCGTTTTACTCGCTGTACATTTTAGTCAAACATTACCAGTTATTCCACGAGGGAGACCAGCAGATGAACTCAACGCGTGTTTAAAATCCATGCTTCTCCCACGCTCGGTTATATGTCGCGTGTTCTCGGGTAGGTACACCAAAAAATGTATACATTAAGCATGTAATGGGCAAACAAAAAATGAGGTATACCCGAAGGCACTGCAGTAGTACTCAATGTAACTTTACTTCTTAAATGTTAATGTTTTACTGTTTAATAATTTATACGCTTCTTATATATTGTTCAAATTCTTTTATCAAAATACCAGTGACAGCGCAATGCACGATAACATGGAGTGAATACACCATACGCATCTGCCCACGGCCGCCCTGGTGTGCGCAGATAGGAGTTGATTCTAAAATAAAATAAA